>NC_134361.1:157481181-157488681 GCF_048569485.1 Anomaloglossus baeobatrachus | reverse complement strand
AGAAAGAGACTTTGTACAATTTAAAGAAGAACTTCAAAGAAACCTTGGTGACAGAAATGCAAATGACCAAGTAATGAATGAGATAAGCAAACTGAGATGTGAATATGCAGCAGTGAATATGCATCTGCAGGAAATAAGAAGCAAAATGTGTGAACTGCAGCATGAAAATGCCCGACTGAGACAGGAGATAACAGAGCTGAAGACTCCGGGACACCTGAAACAGGAGGACGCCATAGAAACACAGAGGAGTGAAGACAACATGGCCCCCACTGGCCAGGAGGGAGCTATGGTAACTAACACCAGAACAGACACAATGGCCTCCACTGGCCAGGACACTGAGATACCAAATAACTCCAACAATATGAATGCTCCTGAAAATAACATAAGTGAACCACAAACCAGAGAAACAGAAAAGAGAAGAGAACTAGCCACCAGCAAAATCTCCAGCACAGACCCCCAGCTTCACCCACGTACCCCACCCGTGACCTCACAACGTTTTGATACCATCCTAATAATGGACTCAAATGGGAAATACCTGAAAACATGGCGACTATTTCCAGGAAAAAGGGTCAAAAAAATCCACTGTGCAACTATTGAGCAGGTGATGGCAGTCATCAATAACCCACGGTTCACAAGCCCAAATCATATTTTTATACACACAGGAACAAACAATCTGCCAGCCCAACACCAGCAGATCGCAGGACAACTGACCCAACTAGCAAAGACGGCAAAACTAAAATTCCCAGACAGCAAAATAATTCTATCATCTCTGCTCCCAAGAAATGATGTATCCAGCCAAACTACCCAGAACATCAACACGGACCTGACCACAAGAATCAAGGCTGTGCCCGACGTGATCCTGGCACAACACCCCTCCATAAAACACCAACACCTCTACGACGACAAGCACCTAAACAAACAAGGGGTCAGCCTACTGGCCAAAGAGCTGAAGGACATTATACTAAACAGAGACCCCATGCCTGGACTCAACAACAACCAAAATCCCATGGAAAGACCCCCAACAATAAAAAGACAGGAAACCCCAATTTCATCACAGGAGGCCAGAAACAAAGCCCTTCACCCAACATCGGGCCATCAGAGGAGGAGACCACCATGGAGGGGACCATCAACCCCACACAGAGACATGCAGGGCAGAGATATGGAAGAGATTAGAACCCTGCTCAGCACATTGTGCAGGAAACTAATGTGACTGGATCTAACATACCTATAAACCAGTCGTAAATCCAGAGTGTCTTACACAGCCGCACTCATTACAAGGTATATACACATGAGGTATATAGAAAAAAAAAAAAAAATGACCTCATTCACAATCAGCAGCTGGAACATCCAAGGCCTGAGCACCTCGGCCTTTGGATGTAAAACAAATGACCCCGACTTTATTCAAAGACTGAAGAATATAGACATTCAGATCCTCCTGGAAACATGGACCAGAGCTGAAAACGAATCTCTGGTGCCAATCGGATACAGAGAAATCTCTGTCCCTGCCCTTAAAAATAAAAACATCAAACAGGGCCGCTGCTCAGGAGGAATATTGATCTGGTATAAAGAAGAGCTCCACCAGTACATCACACCAGTGAAGAGAGGAGGCAGCCACATATGGATCAGAATCAGCAGCTCCATCCTCACCTCTCAGTCCGATGTCTACCTCTGCACCACCTATATACCACCGCCAGAGTCCCCCTACTTCAATCCAGACAGCTTTGAGATCTTACAAGAAGAAGCCACCCATTATCAGGTCCTGGGCAAAGTTCTCATCTTTGGAGACCTCAATGCAAGAACAGGGAGAGAAAAAGACTTTCTGACCACAGACGGAAACATCTACATATTTGGGGCAGAGAATGACAGTCACGACTCAGAACACTCAGAGAGAAACAGCTATGACAGTACAGTCAACAAAAGTGGCAAAAAGCTCCTGAACTTATGTAAAAGTTTAGGTCTTCATATTCTTAATGGACGTACAAAGGGAGACTCACTGGGAAGATATACACTAGACTCCCATGTAGGAAGGAGTGTAGTAGACTACGCCATTACAGATATGGACCCGGCAAATATTAGCGCCTTCATAGTCACCCCACAAACGCACCTGTCAGACCACAGCCAACTTCTCCTGTACATAAAATCTACAGAGAAACCATCCACACAAAAGCCACAGCAGAGCAGCCTCTACAACCGACCTCCATCCTATAAATGGTCCAAGACGTCAGAAATAAAATATAAAGAGGCTCCCAACAGACCGGAATTACAAGAGATGCTCCACAACTTCTACAGCTACAAGTACAAGTCAAACCCAGAAGGAGTGAATCAAGCTGCAAAAGACCTCAACAAAATATTCCACACCATGGCCAAATTGTCCGACCTCAAACAAGTCAACTACAAGAGGCCAAAAGAAAAGCAGATCAATGGTTGGTTTGACAAAGAGTGTAAAGCCGTTCGAAAGACCCTGAGAACAGCCTCAAACAATAAACACAGAGACCCCAACAACCCAGACCTGAGGGAAGCCTATGACACCATACAAAAGCAGTACAAAACCATCCTCAGGAGGAAGAAGCAGAGCTACATCTCTACCAAACTTAGCCAACTCCAAGACGCCCTCCAAGACAACTCCTTCTGGGAAATATGGAGCCACATGGACACAAAGAGCAAGAAAAAGACTGATACCCATATCCAAAATGGCAACATCTGGCTCCAGTACTTCAGAGACCTCTACAAAGACATCCCAAAAGAAGGACTAAGCCAAGAGCAGGAAAACATAACATCAAAACTAAAGGCAATGGAAGAGAAAATCAAAAACTTCCAAAACCCACTGGACACACCAATTACATTACAGGAAGTTGCAGAGAAAATCACTTCCATAAAGTGTAAAAAATCTAGTGGTCTGGATGGAATCCCCCCAGAGATGTTGAAGTACAGCCCACCAGAAATTCAAGCTGCAATGGTTAAACTGTTCAACATTGTGCTGAGTGCTGGCTACTTCCCTCGTACCTGGAACCAAGGACTCATTACACCGATCCACAAGAGTGGGGACAGGTATGACCCTGCCAACTACAGAGGCATATGTGTCAGCAGTAACTTGGGAAAACTGTTCAACAGCATCCTAAACAAAAGGATCATCAGTTTCCTTACCGAGCACAATGTCCTGAGCAAAAGCCAAGCAGGGTTCGTGCCAAACCACCGCACCACGGACCACATCTACACCCTGCACAGTCTCATTCAGAGCCACGTCCACAATACAAAGCATGGGAAGATATACGCCTGCTTTGTAGACTTTAAAAAGGCCTTTGACTCAGTGTGGCACCCGGGCTTGTTCTTAAAAATGCTGGAAAGCGGAATAGGAGGAAAGACCTACGATGTCATCAAAAGCTCCTACACCGAGAACCTCTGCAGCGTGAGTGTGAACGGTAGAAGAACGGCTTATTTCCAGCAGAGCCGAGGAGTCAGACAGGGCTGCAGCCTAAGTCCAACGCTCTTCAATATTTACATCAATGAGCTGGCTGCTGCTCTGGAATCTTCACCTGCTCCAGGTCTCACACTCCATGACGCCCAGGTGAAATTCTTGCTCTATGCAGATGACCTACTGCTGGTGTCACCAACCGAGAAAGGTCTCCAAGACAACCTACAAATTTTGGAGAAATTCAGCTCCACATGGGCACTACCGATCAATCTAAAGAAAACCAACATCATGGTGTTCCAGAAGAGAAAAAGAAGATTTGACCAGCATCCTTCATTTGTCGTAAACGGCTGCACTCTAACAGGAACAGACAAATACACCTACTTGGGCCTGGAAATTCACCAGTCAGGGAGCTTTAAACAAGCCATAGAGACCCTGAAAAACAAGGCCTGCAAAACCTTTTATGCCATCCGAAGGAAATTGTATCATCTGAAGCCACCAGTGAGGGTCTGGCTAAAAATCTTCGATTCCATCATTGCCCCAATCCTCCTGTATGGCAGCGAAGTCTGGGGCCCTCACACTTACCCAGATTGGTCAAGGTGGGATTCCAGCCCAACAGAAATATTCCACCTGGAATTCTGTAAGCACCTTCTCCAGGTCCATCGAAGCACCTCCAACAGCGCCTGTCGAGCTGAGCTGGGCAGATTCCCTCTACACCTAGCAGCTCTGAAGAGGTCACTATCATTTCAGGCTCACCTACAGAGTAGCAATCCAAACTCCCATCACCACAAAGCTCTGATATATATACGTGGGCCAGATGAACCAGGACCCCTGGCACAGCTCTCCCAAACCCAACTGGACAAAATAACCAATCACAGCAGCCTGACAAGAACCAGAATCAGGAAGATGGTAGACGAGGGCCAGGAGAGGTATGTCAGTGACTGGAGGACCGACATCAACACCTCACAGAAACTGACCACGTACCAGAGTCTACAGAGAGACTACAGACTGGCCCCGTATCTGGAGAAAATCCCGGACCCCAGAGACCGCAGGACCCTGAGCCGATATAGACTCAGTGCCCACAGTCTAGCCATCGAATCCGGTCGACACAAGCAGAGCTACAAGCCAAGGGAGGACAGACTGTGCCAACACTGTGACCTGGAGGCCCTGGAGGATGAAACCCACTTCCTGCTACACTGCACCAAGTACTCAGCAGTGAGGGACACTCACTTCAGGAGACTCTCCCATCTCTTCCCGGATTTCATCTCCATGAAGGAGGAAGAGAAAATATATATCCTGCTGGGGGAAGAAGAGAGCGCAGTGGAGATAGCAGCGCGGTATGTGAGCGAATGTCATAGACTTCGAGAAAGAGAACTATGATAAGCCATGGACTTCCATAGCCCCCCATCCCAGATGTGGCCCCCCAATCCCCACCCTGGATATGCCCCATCCACCGTTACCACAGTCCCCACCGTGGATATGCCCCATCATAAGCCATGGACTTCCATAGCCCCCATCCTAGAAGTGCCCCCACAGTCCCCACCCTGGATGTGCCCCATCCATCCTTCCTACAATCCCCACCCACCATCCCCACAGCCCCAGGCCCTAATGTACACTTGCTTTGGCAAAACTAATTTGTATTTGGTCCTGCCAATAAAGCTTATTTGATTTGATTTGATTTATATATATATACATACATATATATATATATATATACATACATATATATATATATATATATATACATACATATATATATATATATATACATACATATATATATATATATACATACATATATATATATATACATACATATATATATATACATACATATATATATGACCACCATGGAGTGGACCATCAACCCCACACAGAGACATGCAGGGCAGAGATATGGAAGAGATTAGAACCCTGCTCAGCACATTGTGCAGGAAACTAATGTGACTGGATCTAACATACCTATAAACCAGTCGTAAATCCAGAGTGTCTTACACAGCCGCACTCATTACAAGGTATATACACATGAGGTATATAGAAAAAAAAAAAAAAATGACCTCATTCACAATCAGCAGCTGGAACATCCAAGGCCTGAGCACCTCGGCCTTTGGATGTAAAACAAATGACCCCGACTTTATTCAAAGACTGAAGAATATAGACATTCAGATCCTCCTGGAAACATGGACCAGAGCTGAAAACGAATCTCTGGTGCCAATCGGATACAGAGAAATCTCTGTCCCTGCCCTTAAAAATAAAAACATCAAACAGGGCCGCTGCTCAGGAGGAATATTGATCTGGTATAAAGAAGAGCTCCACCAGTACATCACACCAGTGAAGAGAGGAGGCAGCCACATATGGATCAGAATCAGCAGCTCCATCCTCACCTCTCAGTCCGATGTCTACCTCTGCACCACCTATATACCACCGCCAGAGTCCCCCTACTTCAATCCAGACAGCTTTGAGATCTTACAAGAAGAAGCCACCCATTATCAGGTCCTGGGCAAAGTTCTCATCTTTGGAGACCTCAATGCAAGAACAGGGAGAGAAAAAGACTTTCTGACCACAGACGGAAACATCTACATATTTGGGGCAGAGAATGACAGTCACGACTCAGAACACTCAGAGAGAAACAGCTATGACAGTACAGTCAACAAAAGTGGCAAAAAGCTCCTGAACTTATGTAAAAGTTTAGGTCTTCATATTCTTAATGGACGTACAAAGGGAGACTCACTGGGAAGATATACACTAGACTCCCATGTAGGAAGGAGTGTAGTAGACTACGCCATTACAGATATGGACCCGGCAAATATTAGCGCCTTCATAGTCACCCCACAAACGCACCTGTCAGACCACAGCCAACTTCTCCTGTACATAAAATCTACAGAGAAACCATCCACACAAAAGCCACAGCAGAGCAGCCTCTACAACCGACCTCCACCCTATAAATGGTCCAAGACGTCAGAAATAAAATATAAAGAGGCTCCCAACAGACCGGAATTACAAGAGATGCTCCACAACTTCTACAGCTACAAGTACAAGTCAAACCCAGAAGGAGTGAATCAAGCTGCAAAAGACCTCAACAAAATATTCCACACCATGGCCAAATTGTCCGACCTCAAACAAGTCAACTACAAGAGGCCAAAAGAAAAGCAGATCAATGGTTGGTTTGACAAAGAGTGTAAAGCCGTTCGAAAGACCCTGAGAACAGCCTCAAACAATAAACACAGAGACCCCAACAACCCAGACCTGAGGGAAGCCTATGACACCATACAAAAGCAGTACAAAACCATCCTCAGGAGGAAGAAGCAGAGCTACATCTCTACCAAACTTAGCCAACTCCAAGACGCCCTCCAAGACAACTCCTTCTGGGAAATATGGAGCCACATGGACACAAAGAGCAAGAAAAAGACTGATACCCATATCCAAAATGGCAACATCTGGCTCCAGTACTTCAGAGACCTCTACAAAGACATCCCAAAAGAAGGACTAAGCCAAGAGCAGGAAAACATAACATCAAAACTAAAGGCAATGGAAGAGAAAATCAAAAACTTCCAAAACCCACTGGACACACCAATTACATTACAGGAAGTTGCAGAGAAAATCACTTCCATAAAGTGTAAAAAATCTAGTGGTCTGGATGGAATCCCCCCAGAGATGTTGAAGTACAGCCCACCAGAAATTCAAGCTGCAATGGTTAAACTGTTCAACATTGTGCTGAGTGCTGGCTACTTCCCTCGTACCTGGAACCAAGGACTCATTACACCGATCCACAAGAGTGGGGACAGGTATGACCCTGCCAACTACAGAGGCATATGTGTCAGCAGTAACTTGGGAAAACTGTTCAACAGCATCCTAAACAAAAGGATCATCAGTTTCCTTACCGAGCACAATGTCCTGAGCAAAAGCCAAGCAGGGTTCGTGCCAAACCACCGCACCACGGACCACATCTACACCCTGCACAGTCTCATTCAGAGCCACGTCCACAATACAAAGCATGGGAAGATATACGCCTGCTTTGTAGACTTTAAAAAGGCCTTTGACTCAGTGTGGCACCCGGGCTTGTTCTTAAAAATGCTGGAAAGCGGAATAGG